>NC_141689.1:1515196918-1515209418 GCF_964263255.1 Lissotriton vulgaris
CTTTTATTGAAGGGAAGTGGGGAAAAAACCGAAGAGAATCAAAGTGATATCCGAGATCTTCGATCAAAATCGAAGTAGAATAAGTGTTTGTCATTGAGAGAGAATGCACAAACATGGAGAAAAATAGTGAAAGCCCTGGCAGAGGATGGAAAGGACATTGGAGATACATGCCTAAAGTCAGCACTAGATGCTGTAGACGGCTCAAGACCGATGGTGACAGGAACTATATTGAGACAGCATGCATGGCTGAGAATATCCGGCTTTAAGAATGAAGTGCAGGGCAACGTCGTCAACAGTCCATTATACAGAGAATGTGTTTTGTTAGCAGCTGATGACACGCTGCAACAAATTGAAAAAGGCAACGATAAGGCAAAGTTAATAGGCCCCACAATTCAGGGGTCAGTCAAGAAAGGGAACCGCCTTAACCAGAAGACCTATGGGAAGAGGTGGGTTTTGGACCGGGACACTTCATCAAGGCTTTCAAAGCATGAAGACAGTCCTTTCTTCTTGGTCGATCAAGAGTGAAACATTTGCTGTTGAGAGGTGCTGCAACACCAGTTACTTTTTAAAAGTTGAATTTCCCCCCACACAACACCAGTGGAGGGAAGAATTGGATTTTTTTTCCAGGAATGGAAGGAGTAGCGTCAGACAAAGGGGTGCTCAATATATTACAAGAGATGAGCAGATGATGTGGCCCAACGACTAGAGCAGTCGAGCTCGAAGTTGAGGAACCAGGTTAGAGTCTCAGCAGAGACACTCAACAACCTGTGATTCTGGGCAAATCACCTTATCTCCCCGTGCCTATCAAAAAAAAATTGGGAGCGTTTGTAACGCAATTGGTGCTAATGTAAATCGCTCTATCTTCGGGTCGAGTTTGTGCTATATAAAACAAACCTAAAAAACAAAACGCACGGTCACTGCATATAGTTTGCTGATCACCTGCCAACACATTATCCACAACAAAAAGCGCGCACAAAGGAAGAGAAAATATCTTAAAAGGAATATAAGATCCGCTACAAACACAAGCAGCAGAAAGAGTGCCCTCAAGAAGTCTAATCAGCAAATGTTCTGGTTCCAAAACAATATGGCCTATACTAGACTTCAGTTTCCTTAACAAATGCTTGAGAACACCAAAATTCAAGATGACAGGCCTACAAGAAGTTATTCTTCAACAGAGGGATTTCATGCAAACAGAGCTAAAGAATGGCTATCTACACAGTCCTACTAACCCCAATAAATCCTGCGTTTTGTGATAAACAAAGCACAACCAGCTCAAAGTTACTACCCTTTGGCATCAAGTTGGCCCCAAGGATTTTCACAGCATGCCTGGCGGCTGTGGCAGCATATCTGAGAAGAAAAGAAATACATGTCTACCCATACCTAGGCGATTGGATGGTAAAGGCAAGCTCAGCACGCAAGTGCAAAAAATATACATGTATCGTGATGACGACACTGCACAGACTGGGATTCGCAATAAACACAGAGAAGTCTTTGCCAAACCCAGAACAGAAACTATTAGGATTGAAGATTAACACATTAAAGGGAAAGCTTTCCCATGCGACAAGAGGGTACAAACTAACACAAGAAGCTCTGATACCAGAATGGTCAGTTTCTGACTGAGGACTGTAGAGAAATTGTGAATCACGAGTTTATGCATGCTACAAAAACCATATGCGAGGTTTCATAGGAGAAGAATCCAAGAATGAAGTTGGTGGTCACAAGCAACAGTGAGCTGGGAGGATCTAGAGGTTTGCAGATGATAAAATGAAAACTGAGATGAGTTGGTGGAACAAAACAAATGTAACAGCGGGCAGACCAATTTTTACTACAGTTCCTACAGTGCCTATTACCACAGATGCCTTGCATATTGGATGAGGAGCACACTTGGGGAAACTCAAATGTGGGAGGAATATGGAATTCTCCGGATGCAATACAACATCTAAACTTGCTGGACTTAAAAACTGTTCCTGGCCTTAAAAGGCTTTCAACTGCAGTTGTGGAGTAAATCAATATAGACACAGTACTATAACGATGTTCTGTCACAGCGGGGGGCGGGGGGGCAGTGGGGTCAGGCAAAAAGCATTTTTCACTAATAATGATGGCACCACAGATGGAGAAGAGATGGGTCATTCAAAGATTGTGAATGTAAACTGTGATAAATCTACCAGTAGACAATGTGTTAGCAGACTAGCTGAGCAGATAAGCATCCATCTCACACGAATGGGAACTTATCATATTGTAGATAGTGTTACAAAAGAGGGCAACTTAAAGAATAGACTTGCACAATGCCTTAGTCTGTAGGGAATGCACTATCTAATCTGGTTATGGAGATAAGCTCGTCCCGAAACCACTGATCTCAAGAGTGATAAACAAATGCAGTCAGTCACAGATGACTCTCATGCTAATAACCCACAGAGGGCAACACCGATGGAGATGGCACAAGAAATGGAAAAGCTACCATTATTACAAGATCTACTGTTTATGAATTTGGGAAGAGTTCTACATACAGAACCAATTTATTGAGCCTAGCTCCTGAAGACTACATTTGGCTATTGAGGACTGCCTGAAAAATCTACGGTAGTCCTCAAGAAAAAAGGAAGGCAACAACTGAGGTTGCACTGCAAAATGGGACAGATTCAAATCATGGTGCCAAAAAATCAGTTTCAAAGCTGGTCAAGAGAATCTCCAGTAATTTGATATGTAACTAATGTATTAAACTGAAAGTACATCTAGCAGCAATAGTAGCTTACATAAGGGGCTATACGGGAGAAAAGTTTGACTGCTCCAATCAAAAGATTTTTAGAAGGGGAAAAAACAGCACCTCCTAGAAGTGCACCAACACCTACATGGAATTGCAATTTGATGCTCATACAGTTCTGAAGGAAATATTCGAACCAATATATATAAAGCAAGTTTAAAGTTAATCATGTTAACGGCGTTTCTAACTGCCATGAACTAACTATGCAGCGGAAAGGATTACAGGCACTCGCCATACAGGAACCATATAGTCAAATGCATAATGACTGGGTAGTCTTCAGAACTAATCCCGAAATTCCTTCCTACAGTCATTTCAATTTTATGTAAATCAAACAATATTTCCAAGCTTTTTCCAAAGTCTCCAGTAGAGAAGGCTTTGCATCGGGAAAGGAATGCAACTTTTCATATTTGCGAACAATTCAGCCCATTACAAACTGTACCATCGCAAGATGGATAAAACAATGCCACTAAAAAGCTAGCATTCAACTAAAAGGAAAGCCTTGGGCACACTCCAAGGAGGAAAGGAGCAACAATCTATTTTTTAGTAATGTTCAGCAGAACAATATTTGCATGGCAGCCATATGGTCATCAATGCATACATTCACAAAACACTATAATGTTCAAGTAGGCAGAAAAGCATAGGTGGGACAAAGTTCTAAAGCATCTGTTAACAAGTTCAGCCTCATCTTCAACCCAACCATCACAATGACAAACTCCTACAAAATCTATGCTCAGTATGTGAATCAAGAAAATATTCATGCTGCAAAACTAATTGGTTACTTACAGGGGGAGGGGTTTGCAGCTTGAAGCAAGTGACAAAAGTAAACAACCCAACCACCACAATGAAGAAAACCACTACAAAATCTGTGCACAGTATGTGAATCCAAAAAATATTCATGCTCTAAAACGAAATGATTACTTACTGGGATGAGACTCAAGTTAACAGATTGCATTCATACAGAACATTAACTAGAGCAGTGTCACAGAAGGATAGAAGAGCACCAAATGGTGGCTACCATTGACTCACAACAAAAGAAAAAAGACTACTATATGTAGAAGAAATTCCGAACCAACCACTAGATGGTGGAATATTGCACAGCATGTGAATCCAGAAAATTTGTCAAGCTGCAAAACTACTCCCGGTAAGTAACAATTCTGTTGCTGTAAATTTGAAGGCACTAATTGCTCATCCTTGTGCAGATCATTGCACCAAAGTCCTCCAGTTGTCAGTTCCCCTTGAACAGTACTCTCGATAGAACCTCTTGGGCAAACTAGGGTAAATATAACGGCTATACGCGCAGTAATATTGCATCATACTTTAATATGTGGACTGTGATGCTCATATGGAAAGCACTTACTCTAGCGGAGCAGCAGGAGGTCGACTGCTATATCCAAACAAAAACACAAGTCCATCCATACATTTAAAACAATACTTTCGCACTAACCTAAAGAACTTTTAAACTATGAACAAACTATTAATCAACAGACACATCATAGATTACATTACTAGATCTATATCAATTGACAATTAGAATGAGAAAGTCATACCACTTGTGCTTTTGGCAGATCACATTTCACAATTCTCTCAAAATACATCACCTGCTTTTAGTGACATCATGGAGCAAAAGGATATATTTATTTACTTAAATGGATAACTTCAAGCGCACTGCTGACGGTTGATAATTTGTACATCAACATTTCGTCCACATAGTGCAGATAAGTCCACAAAACATCCACTTTTGTGTTAAGTTTGTGGACGGTCTCCATTTTTTGGCATTGTTCAGATGTTAATTTACAAAATTAGAATGCACATAAACAAAGTTCTCCAGCATCATAGTTTTCGGTAGAACATTATCAAACGGATTTAACCATTATTTTAGTCACATTTTAGATTGAGACTGTTTACAGGAAGACTTCTGGTGTCAGCCTAGACTGTTTCGGTTGTTAAAGTTTCATGCACAGATAATTGCTTGAGAATTTGGTTTTAAGAATTGTACTGTTCGGAAATTAGTCACAAAAAAAGTACAACGTTCTGCAGGGCCTAAGCAGCAAATAAGATTATGATATAGGCTTTTTTTTTTGTAAATCTTTTTGTTAGTTTAAAAACAAAGAAAGCAATAGACATATCAGGTGCCATACATTCAGACATAATAATAAGGCGAACAGATGTAGATACAGGATAGATACTAAGCAGTGAAGAAATGGCTGAGACGCCTACGCCAATATATGAGAAACAGGATGTGCCACAGTACAATATACGGTTCACATTAAGCGCAAGCTCTGAGTCTGCCCACCCATAAAATCAGGATAATAGAAGAAGCATGAGCACCAGATACTGGATTACCAACAAAGTCAGGATGTTCCACCAACTATACTTATAAAAGGAAAGTGAAAGAGTGTGAAGAAAAAGAAACCATAAAAACAAAAATGAAGACAAAACAATAAACCCATCCCCCCCACCCTGCATATGGCTATCGCCTAACCCCAACTAGCAGTGTGCCTGTCGCCCCAACTAACTAAATACAAAAGTAGAAAATGGAGGAGGGCACCAAGAATCCCCAGACTAAGGGCTCAAAATCTATTAAGCTGCAAATACGTAGCGCAACAGGGAAAACTCCAAACACCGCAATACCTCGCGAACGCATCCTGGTTGCAAACCCCGTGTCCAGTAATACCCGATGGCAAACTCAATCACAGTCTCATCCTTGACCCTTCTGATCAAACATGTGAGCCCCTTCCGGACAAACTGTCGCTTCCGCAGGATAGTCCATGCACGAAAAAGCTGTAGCAAAGTTCAAACCGAGATGAAGCAGCGCGATGAAAGTGTTAAGAACTCCGCTAAGTCCAAAGACTCCCCACACCGTCATGGATTCCCAAGGTTGTTTCGTCCGCCATCTTAGCTGTGCCGATGTATAGGGGATTGACGCAGTTTCAAACCAACAACAGTTTCCATCAAAAGTCTCCGGAAAGGGAGCATCAAGTAGTCTTTCCATAGTCTGCAACGATCGTAGGCCTGACAATCCGAATGCGGCATCAAGCTTGCTCTCAGCACCCAAAACATTGGTCAGGGGCTCCAAAGCCTCCCATAGTACGGGGTCTGCTTTCTTCGATGAAAGTGGCCATCTTGGGTATCTAGAGTCGTTTCGTTTCTTGTAGTGGACCAGGGTCCGGTCCCATCCGCCCAGTTCCAGACAAAAACACTATCATTTTATGGATGTGGGCTTCAACGCAAACATGAAGTGACCCTATGGCTGCCAACACAGTTCGTAGTGACTGGTCACTCTCAGTCCGCTCCACAACATCTCGCTCAGTTTCGGTCATATTTGTGTCCCCAGAGAGCCCGGTCTCCCCGGGGGGATAGGTGGATGCGGAACGGACGACTTCAGAGGGGGACTTATCGTTGGGGACAAGAACTATCCGAACTCCGCCACTGCAGATAGAGATCCCAACCCAGCGAACACTGGCGGGGCCCAAACCGGGCCAGGGACCCCCGTCCACCGCACCAATTGTGCGTCGTCACCCCTCCTTCGATATTCACCAATTCAGCCAACCATCGTCCGCTTCAGTACAAAAACATTTTTTCACCTCGGTAGACCCGACCCTGTCACACAACTACAGCCAATGTTGTTCAACTGAAACCCAGCTGGGCCAGTACTCTAGACCCCGGCTTCCAGGCTGGTCTAGGCCGCAAACAGCCACACTACGTATCTTTGTCTACCAAACTAGTAGAAATCTCGGGATTGCACCGTTAAGCTCCAGTCCGGTTCATACACATGGAGGCAAGGCGCAAAAACAGGATAAATAACAGGATCTTCTGGCAGGAGTCTGAGGTCGGCGGAGCCGGGAACTTACGCGGCCATCTTGTTTGCTGACGTAGCTCCTCCCCCTCTGATATAGGCTTTTATCTCAACTTTAAGAGCTGCTTGTGAATGTGACAGACCTGGTCTTCAGGGACAGCCATACAAAGCAACTCAGGTCATATGCTGCACTTTTCAGTAGGTGTTTGACTTGGTAGGTATATTACTCTATGAATAGGATTCCGTACCGGTGACCTATCACAAAGTTGTCATCCTTTTCTTTTAAGTGTACGCTCCCAGGAGGCTTGAAACTTCAATCAGTGGTTTCATGTCTGTAAGAAGGGTATTAACTTTGTCTTAATAATTGTGGAGGCATTATTTCAGAAATTATTGACGAGCTAGCTAAATTAGTTTTTGTGGGTGGGCATTTTTCAATCCACGGATTTGACACTTGCTTTCTTGAAAACGTGACCAAGTACTTCAGTTATTGCTCCTATCAAACATTACATACATTTTCCATAACCAAACGCACATGGTTATAGAGGAGATGACTTCTTTGAGTTGTGTAGTTGCAAAAAAGTCAGATTGTGAATAAAGGAATTTTAAACCCATGCATCACCCATGGCAGTGCCGCCAAACAAATCCCCACCAATCTTCTGTTGTCCAAGAGTGACGCATGGTTTTCAGAGACTGAGGTTTCTTTGCTTTCTAAAGTGCTTCAACACAATCAGGCCATGCACTCGTCGTGTTCTCATTACCAAGAATCCTTACATATTTGTAATCTTTAGCCAGTCAGTGTAAAGATTTATGGAGGCTATTCATTAGAGCTTTGAAGTCTTAAACTAATTTCAGATTTCTGGGCATTGCCATCGTAGATGCCATATTTTTTGTTGACAGCATTATAAATTGAAAGGATTACTTATCTGGGTAAAGAGAGCACGATTTTATACAAGGATGCTTGCAGTATTACAGCGCATTTGTGGTGATTAAGGATTAAAATCTACCCTAATCATGGATGATCCAGAGTTGCCTTCAGAAGGATGATATTGGTCCAAAAGTCTCAATTTGTTTGGAAATTATATTGAAAGGCAGTTTTATTTTTCAGCAACACTATGTTGAGGTCTTACACTTTCCTTTTTTCTCACAGCTGGAAAGTAGGAGGCACACTTAAGGTTCCCTTTGCAGGATTATAGAAAACACAATTACTGAAATACACTCCTGCGCAAAGGACATATGGTCCGAGCACATTGCATAGATCAAAGGGCATAGTATCTTCATTGACTGTTTCCAGAGCATGCTCAAATGGACTGCAATGTATTTAATGTCCGTGATGGATGCATCAGGGCAAAATGGAGGGCAAACATACTTTGGGAAATCAGTGTTGACTTATTACACTCTAGTGGATTGACTAATAGAAGTTCTGTTTTGACTCGTGCTTTGGTATTGCAAACTGCTATATTTATCAAGAATAAACAATTAAATAGCTTCATCCAAACATGCATATTTAAAATCCATAGGCTAGTTAACTGTAAACCATATTTGGGATTCAAACATGATTAACTCGCTTTGGTCTTGCATCTCTTATCCTTGCAAGAGCAGAACTACTCTACTGTTCTCTAGCATGAATTTCCTGGATGCATACGCTTTGCATTATTCCGCTATCTAGTGGTTTGGTCTGGAATAGTCTCCGCAGTCTTCTTTTTTTCTCCATTTAAAAAAAAAAAAATGTTTTACTCTCCATGGCATTGCTGACAATTTGGGTTTAAACCCCTCCTTGTGTGACCTCAAACGTATGTCTGATCCCTCGATGCAGCTACCATCTTTAGTTTTCTATAGTTTGGTCTGGAAGTCTAAGGTAGAAGAACTCTAGTGTAGAGGACGAAGGAATTGCGAAAAGAGAAGTTTCCCACTGAAAATCACCATCCAGGGGGAAAGGCTTGGCAGTTACAGGTAGGAAATGAAAAAACACCACGCCAAACCACCTGGTGAGGCGGAGTTGAGAAGACAAGACGCAACAAGACTGCTTGGTCGGAGAATAATAGGGCATAGAACCACTTATGGTTGTGCCCCAAGTGCCACCACAAGTACCCCAGAAGGACACGCATGAGGTCTGTAACCTCTGCCTTCCTAAGGACCACAACGCAGAGGACTTTGAGATGCGCAGAGATGTTGCCCAAGATGGAAACTTCCCAATGTCACCTCCGCAGAGAAAACTGACCCCTCTAGAAGACATGAGCCTGTCTAGTGACGAGGAGAACATCGTTTAGGCAGAGGAGGCCCTTGAAGAAGAATCTGACATCAAGCAGAGGGCCAGACTAACGAGCCACAAGAAAGCACTGAGAGAGGACCTAAGGTAATTCCTCAGGACTGAGACGGTTCAGATGAAGACCTCAGACTTCAAGAAACCAACAGACGCTGAAATTGTTGACGCCGGAGGGCACATTGAAGGCCAGTGATTCACACTGGTCCTAATCATGGGATACAGATATAGGCAAACCCTTGAAACCGGTTTCGAACTTAAGAGAGTATGTAAGGCATAGGAGGGAAAGGGTGAAAGCTAGCTCTACACTTTCTGTGAGCAGTTGCCACACAAAAGCCACTTGGTATTGACCCCGAAAGTTGTCGAAGCATAGGGGTGTCTGATCTCATTGTCACTGTTCTTCGGCATATACGTTGAAACAAAGAAATAAGTTTGAATTCGATGAAGAAAGAAAATTGCTTGAGGTAGACCAGAAAAGGAAACGACTTGAGACCAAACTCTAACCTCAATTAAGTAAAAGAGAATTAAAAGGAAGTGGAAACAGAGGAATGGGAAAACCCTACTATCAAGAGCTGCAGGAAGAGATGGAGTTCTTCGACCTGGAGAAAGAGCAAAAAGGCCTTCACAGATGAGGAGATGATTGGCAGGACACTTATGCAGATTCACTAGATAGTGGAAATGTAACTACCAGACAACATCACTGCATTGAATGCAGTAGTAAAGGGGACTGCAAGCACTTAGGAGGTCCAGTTCGAAGAGGAACAATCGGAAGCATGTTGCCACTTTGAGACTAATGCCCGAGTGAAAGAAATTTGTTCTGCCCAATGCTTCCAAGCATGTTGGGCCACGGCAGGGAAGAATTTAAGGAACCTGCTGCAGCTAAGGCAATAGGAGTGGGGGATTGTGGCGTGCCAGCTGACTCCCTTATAGCCGTAGCAACAGCGAGAAAAACAGCAAACCCTTCACATCTGTGACCGCCTCCTGACAAGAAAAGCAAGAGTGGAAATTGTAGGGAGCAAAATGGACAGAGCAGCAGCAATGCAGTGGCAGATAGCCAACTCTTAACACCCTGCTAAAGAGATGCCCACCAACATGGGGTGAGATTGTGGAGCTTATGGTACACCTGCCAGAGGAGTTCAAAAGGGCAAGCCCAGTATTGCAGGAGAGCAAGGCGTCGCCAGCACATGCCTGAAATCAACTGACCGTGCTAGTAGACAGTTCTGCACATCCACAACCATGCGCAGACATGCTTCGCTGAGAATCTGCCAACCAGGAGGTCCAGTCGGCCATAATTATGCCGTTCATAGGAGACACTCCTTGAACAGGTGAGTGACAAAGCGCTTCAGCGCATGAAAAAGGATGAGACGACCAAGGCAACACCACAATACAAAGGAACCTTCTATGGTCGCATGACCCGGAGGAAAAGAAACCGCTCCAGCAAGAGGAGCCATGCAACCACACAATTCATGCAGCCTTCAGCAGTCAACGGAGTATGCCCACCACTGTCCCATTATGGCAGTACTGCTCAAGCTCCAGCCAGCCCTTTCGCGGTCAAGGAAGAGGGGAAACCCTGCAAAAGGAAAATCACACTAGCAACTTACTGCGTACATGAACCTCTTCTGTATAAGTTGCCAGTGGGTGGAAGAATTGGAGGATTCCTGAAGGAATTGGAGACTCGCTTCTGACAAACGTATGCTAAATATCATAAAATATAGCCACTGCACAGATTTAATAAATTCGGCTACAACACTTCCACCAAAGACCGAGGATAAAGGAGGCTATATACTTAGTACCCCGACCCAAAGACTAAGAGGTTTACTCTGAGTATTTTTTCTACCAAAACCAGACGAGACGTTAAGACCAATACTGTACACAAAGTCACTAAAGTTAATAAAGACACAAAAATTCAAGCTGATAAGGCTACAACAGGTCATTCTTCTGATAGGGAATGGAAACTATATGGCAACTGTAGACCTCAAGAACGCACACCTGGACATAACCGTAAACAAACCACACAATTTCTCTGGTTTGTAGTGACCCTACCAATTCAAAGTGTTAACCTTCGGAATAAAATCAGAACGGGTGTCCACAATTTCTAGCAGTGGTCGCAGCACATCTGACGTGACAGGGAATACAAGTCTGTCCATACTTGTGAAAGAAATAACCAGCATCCGGTGCAGGAAGAACATGGGATGCAGGGTTCTCACATAGACAAAAACCAGAGGCCTCTGGAACCTCAAGGCAGCTTCGCAACACAGACACTGGAACTAAAGGTGTTTCTGGCACTAAAGGCATATAAAAAACAAATAACAGAACATTTTTGATCCAGACCGAAAATAAAACGATGATTCACTACCTGAACAAACAATGCGGAATAAGATCCTACCCGCTTCCAATCTTGGCTCAGGAGATGTGAAGGTGGATAAGGAACAGGGCATCAGTTAACGCAATACACCTACCATGAAAGGATAAAACAGAAGCGGACAGGCTAAGCAGAAAAGTGAAGACCACACAAATAGGAACTAAAATAAGATGTATTAAGACTGATCTTCAGAGTTTTTCTTATGCTTTTCCTCGGATTCCAGTGATACCAAAGGTAAGCCAAAAATGCAGACTAGCAGGTCAATCTAATTCAGATAGCTCTACAGGTAGGGTTCGCAGATTTCATGGAGACCTTCCAAGGCCAGTTCATCGCACTCAACACACCAAGACCTGTTCACTTTACAGGAGGGACAGGTATGGCACCTGGAACCAAACACTCAGCATGTCTTCTGAAGACTTAAGAGTTTGGCTGCCTCAAGTTGCCAAGAAGAGCAATGGAGATTCTAAAAGAAGCAAGGCGGCAAACAAGGAAATGCTACACCAACAATTGGAAGAGGTTTCAACAGTGGTGAAACCGACCTGCAAAACGGAACGACTATACACAAAACGTCAGTCATTAGATACAGGACACCTCTACTGGAAAAGCATCTCTCCTATGCCTCTGTCCAGGTCTACATAGCAGCTTTTGTAGCGTACCCAAGAGGCATACTGGTTAGAAATATCTCTACCGCACCAGTGGTGAACTGCTTTCTAGAAGGGGCCAAGAGGTCGCAGTCCAAAGAAACGGGCTAAAGCCTACATGGAATCTGAATGTAGTACTCTCCCAAATTATGACACTGCCCTTCAAACCAGTGCAGAATGCACAACTTAAGTTTCTAACCTTTAAAACTGCATTCCTCAGTTACCACCTCTCTAAGAAGGGTCTGAAACACAAGCGACCGCTACTCTGGAGCCATACCTTGAGGACAAATGTAAGGTTCATACCCAAGGTGGTATCGAAATTCCACATTGACAAATCTATCCACCTACTGCCCTTTTTTAACAGCCTAAAACACAGGGAGAGGGAGCATTGCGCACTCTACTTGTCCAAAGGGCAATTATGTATTGCTTGGAAAGAACAAAAGACCTCTGAAAGGGAAACAGTTTTTGGGGATTTTTTTTTTTGTTGGCACATACAAGAATAGGACTGGTACTGTAGGAACTATCACGGGATGGAATTTTGCAAACAATACAATAGTGTCGCAAGGCATGAGGAGTAACCCTTACAGAAAAGCCAAAAGCACACCTGAAAAGGAAAGGAGCCACAATTGGTTTCCTAGGCAGTGTAGCACTAGAAGACCTTTGCGCAGCCACTACATGGTTGG